>NC_066558.1:12324879-12362379 GCF_024679095.1 Eriocheir sinensis | reverse complement strand
CTCTTGAAAGAGCTCAAATTGAAATGAGGAAGCACTAGAGATGAAGGAAGATTGTTCTAGAGTTTACCAGCGTGAGGGATGAGTGAAGATGTTTTTTTAACTCTTGCGTAAGGGATTTGGACAGCATAGGGATGAACTTGAGTAAAAAGACGGGTGCAGCGGGGCCGCGGGAGGGGGGGAGGCATGCAGTTAGCAAGTTCAGAAGAGCAGTCAGCGTGAAAATACCGAAAGAGGATAGAAAGAGAGTCAACCTGGCGGCTGAATTAAGTGGTAGAAGACTTGATGTAAGAGGAGGGGAGTCGATGAGACGAAGAGCCTTAGACACTACTCTGTCCAAGAGAGCTGTGTGTGTGGAGCCCCCTACACGTGAGATGCATTCTCTATACGAGGGCGGACAAGACCCGTGTGTATGGAAGTAGGCAGTTAGACAGCTGCCGAATCGGGAACAAGCTACTCCCGGTGAAGCATATACGGGAGGCGAGTGATTGCTGCAAGTCCACCAAAGACCCTTCCCGTGTCCTCACTTTAAATTATTAAATACATCTGTGCTGTTTATCTCTCACCTAACTTTACCAACTATGTAAAATTTTTTGACTACTTGAACTCTAAAATGGAGCACATCTTGACCCACTCTCCCTTTGCTAAAATTTCCATCTTAGAAGATTTCAATGCTCACCACCAACTTTGTCTTTCATCCTCTTTCACTGAGCAGCCTGGTGAACAAGCCTACAACTTTGCTATCTCTAATGATCTAGAGCAGCACCCTACACGTCTTGGAGACAGGCCCAACATACTAGACCTCTTCCTTACCTCTAACCATTCTGCTTCTTCTGTCAAACTGTTCTCTCCGTTGGGCTCCGCCGATCACAACCTTATTTCTGTACCCTGTCCTATCGCTCCTGTACATCCTCTGGACCCACAGAAAAGGCGATGCTTCTGGAATTTTGCTTCCGCTCGGTGGGACGACCTGAAGATGTACTTTTCCGATTTCCCGTGGAATGATTACTGCTTGCAGGAGAGAGAGCCGTCTGTGTGTGCCCTGTGCATCACAGAGGTGATTGTCTCTGGAATGGAATCACACATTCCACGTACTTTCCTTACTCCTCCCTCTAAAAAGCCTTGATTTAATCACGCTTGCTCTCGTGCTATCAAAGATAGGGATGCAGCTCACAAAAGGTACCAGAGCCTTCGCACTCCTGTTAATCATGATCTTTACATTTCTGCCCGGGATCATTCCAAATCTATTCTTCGACTTATCAAAAGATCTTTCATTCATCGGAAATATCAAAACCGTGCTTTCTCTAATTCTTCCAGAGACTTCTGGCACCTAGCCAAAAATATCTCCTCCAATTTCAATTCTTCTTCATTCCTACTCCTCTTCTTTACCCTGACGGCAATACCGCCGTCTTATCTATCTCTAAGGCTGAACTCTTCGCTCAAACTTTCTGTAACATCTCTACTCTGGACGATTCTAGGCATATTCCTCCTACTCATTCCCCCTCTGACTCCTTTATGCCTGTTATTAAAATTCTTCAGAATGATGTTTTCTATGCCCTCTCTGGCCTCAACTCTCAGAAGGCTTATGGACCTGACAGAGTACCTCCTATTGTCCTTAAAAACTGTGCCTCCGTGCTGACACCCTGCTTGGTCAAACTCTTTCGCCTCAGCCTATCAACATCTACCTTTCCTTCCTGCTGGAAGTACGGCTTCATACAGCCTTTGCATAATAAAGGTGACAGTTCCAATCCCTCAAACTACCGCCCTATAGCTTTACTTCCCTGTCTATCTAAAGCTTTTGTTTCAATCCCCAACCGGAAGATTCAAAAGCACCTTCCCAGTTCTGACCTTTTATCTGATCGCCAGTATGGATTCCGCAAGGGGCGGTCTACTAGCGATCTCCATACTCTCTTAACGGATTCTTGGTCATCCTCTCTCAGCCGTTTCGGTGAATCTTTCTCAGTTGCGCTAAACATATCCAAAGCCTTCGATAGAGTCTGGCACAACTCTTTGCTTTCTAAACTGCCCTCTTTCGGATTCTATCCTTCTCTATGTTCCTTTATCTCCAGTGTCCTTTCTGGCCGTTCTGTCTCTGCCTTGGTAGACGGTCACTGTTTTTCCCCTAAACTTATCAACAATGGTGTTTCACAGGGCTCTGTCCTATCACCCATTCTCTTCCTGTTATTCATCATTGATCTTCTATGCATTCATACGCTGACGATTCCACTCTGCATTATTCAACTTCTTTCGATAGAAGACCCTCTCAATAGAAATTACATGACTCCAGTGTGGAGGCTGCAGAACACTTAACCTCAGACCTTGCTATTATTTCCGATTGGGGTAAAAGGAACCTTGTGTCCTTCAATGTCTCAAAAAAGAAATTTCTCCACCTATCAACTCGATACAATCTTATAAACACCTATCCCCTATCCTTCAACAACACTCAGCTGTCACCGTCTTCACCACTAAACCTCCTCGGTCTATCCTTAACTCAAAATCTTAACTGGAAACTTCACATCTCTCTTACTAAATCAGTTCCCTCGAGGTTAGGCGTTCTGCATCGTCTCCGCCAGTTTTTCTCCCCCGCACAGTTGCTATCCATATACAGGGGCCTTGTCCGCCCTCGGATGTAGTATGCATCTCACTTTTGGGGGCGCTCCACTCACCTAGTTCTGTTGGACAGAGCTGAGTCTGAGGGTCTTCCTCTCATCAGCTTTCCTCCTCTTTCTGATAGTCTTCTACCTCTTAAATTTCGCCGCCATGTTGCCTTTCTTTCTATCTTCTATCGATATTTTCACGCTGACTGCTCTTCTGAACTTGCTAACTGCATATCTTCCTCCATCCTGCGGCTTCGCCGCACACGACTTTCTGCTCAAGCTCATCCCTTTACTGTCCAAATCCCTTACGCACGAGTTAACCAGCATTTTCACTTTTTCTTCCCTCACGCTGGTAAACTGTGGAACAATCTTCCTTCATCTGTATTTCCTCCTGCCTACGACTTGAACTCTCTCAAGAGGAGGGTATCAGGACACCTCTTCTCCCGAAATTGACCTATCTTTCGGCCACTCCTCTAACTCTTTTTATTAGCAGTGAGTAGCGGGCTTTTTTTAATTTTATTTTTGTTTCCTTTTTTTTTTGCCCTTGAACTGTTTCCTTTACTTATATATATATATATATATATATATATATATATATATATATATATATATATATATATATATATATATATATATATATATATATATATATATACACACACACACACACACACACACACACACACACACAAACACACACACACACACACACCAACACACATATATATATATATAGATATATATATATATATATATATATATATATATATATATATATATATACATCAAAGGAGTCAGTTCAAGGGCATAAAAAAGGAAACAAATATGAAAAACAAAGCCCGCTACTTACTGCTCCTAAAAAGAGTTAGGGGAGTGGCCGAAAGATAGGTCAATTTTGGGAGGAGAGGTGTCCTGATACTCTCCTCTTGCAAAAGAGTTCAAATCGTAGGCAGGAGGAAATACAGATGAAGGAAGATTGTTCCAGAGTTTATAAGCGTGAGGGATGAAAGAGTGAAGATGCTGGTTAACTCTTGCGTAAGGGATTTGGACAGTAAAGGGATGAACTTGAGTAGAAAGTCGTGTGCAGCGGAGCCGCGGGAGATTTACATAGATTTACATAGAAAATCAGACCACACAGACACCATGGTCCAGACTAGGTGGTCTGTCCTTAAACCTAAGTGATTTTACATTAATCAGATGGCTCCAAAACTCTAGTTAATATTAAGTTCAAGGAAGTGACGGTCGAGCTTGTTTTTAAAGGAGTCAATCGTGCTACACTGGACCACTGATGGTGGGAGCTTATTCCATTCTCGCACTACAACGTTGGTGAAGAAAAATTTGGTGCAGTCTGAATTTACTTGTCTACATTTGAGTTTTGTGCCATTGTTCCTCGTTCGCAAAGTGTCATCGATCATAAACAATTTTGTTCTGTCTACATTCGTGAAACCATTAAGTATTTTAAAACATTCGATCAGTTTTCCTCGGAGGCGACGTTTTTCAAGAGAGAACATGTTAAGGGTGGAAAGCCTTTCTTCGTAGGATTTGTTGCGCAAGGAAGGGATCATTTTTGTTGCTCGACGCTGAACACCTTCTAGTTTAGCAATGTCCTTTGCATGGTGGGGAGACCAAAACTGTACCGCATATTCCAAGTGGGGTCTGACTAAACTATTGTAGAGCAGAAGTATTACATCTTTATTTTTGAATAAAAAGTTTCTTTTAATGAAGCCCAACATTCTGTTCGCTTTATTTGCTGCATCGATGCATTGATGTGAGAATTTGAGGTCTGACGTGATTTTAATCCCCAGGTCCTTAACGCATTGAACACTTGTGAGTTTAACGCCGCGTATTTCGTAATCGAACTTCTTATTTTTTTTTCCAACTTGAAGGACCTGGCACTTGTCTACGTTAAAGGGCATCTCCCATTTATCCGACCAAGCTGAAATTTTGTGCAAATCCTCTTGGAGGCTTTGCCTGTCTTCGTCAGTGAGAACCGAGTTACCAATCTTTGTGTCGTCTGGAAATTTACTAATGCGATTATTGAGTCCAACATCCACGTCGTTGATGTAAATAATGAAGAGCACTGGGCCAAGAACCGAGCCCTGAGGGACGCCACTAGTGACCGGCGCCCACTCTGAGTTAAATCCGTCAATCACAACTCTTTGTTGTCTGTTGCTCAACCAATTCGCGATCCATTGGTTTACTTGAATGTCAATGCCTATTTGCTTTAATTTATAAAGCAATTTATGATGTGGGACTTTATCAAACGCTTTCTGGAAATCAAGATAGACTACGTCCACTGATTTGGTTACGTCATAAATTGAGAAGAGATCGTTATAAAAGGTCAGTAGGTTTGACAGGCAGGATCTTTTGTTACGGAAGCCATTTTGTGAATCCCCAATTAATGAGTGGCTTTCGAGGTAACTCACAATTTTGTCTCTAATTATGCTCTCGAGTAGCTTACCTACAATTGAAGTTAGACTAATGGGTCGGTAGTTACCTGGTATTTTTTTGTCTCCTTTCTTAAAAATCGGTGTCACGTTAGCCTTTTTCCAATCCGAAGGGACGATGCCTTGTCGCAAGGACATATTGAATACGGTAGTGAGGGAGGAGAGTATTTCGCTCTTTGTTTCTTTAAGCAGTATAGGATATACTTTGTCGGGTCCGGGACTTTTATTTGTTTTAAGTGAATGGAGAGCTTTAAGGACTTCATCGATTGTTATTTCTAAATTAGGCAATGCATGCTCGAGATTTACAATAGTACTGGTGTTGTTGGTAGCGAGAGGAAGACTGTTAGTATTAAACACCGAGGAAAAGTGAGGGGGAGGCATGCAGTTAGCAAGTTCAGAAGAGCAGTCAGCGTGAAAATATCGATAGAAGATAGAGAGAGAGGCAACATGGCGGCGAAATTTAAGAGGTAGAAAACTATCAATAAGAGGAGGAGAGCTGAAGAGACGAGGAGCCGTAGACTCCACTCTGTCCAAGAGAGCTGTGTGAGTGGAGTCCCCGCACACATGAGATGCATACTCCATACGAGGGCGGACAAGGTCCCTTTAAATGGATAGCAGCTGTGCGGGGGAGAAGAACGGGCGGAAAAAGAGAAGAGATATGAAATTTCCAGTTGAGATTTTGAATTAAGGCTAAACCGAGGATGTTTAGTGTTGAAGTAGGTGGTAGCCGAGTGCTGTCAAAGAATAGGGATAGATGTTTTGAAGATTGTGTCGAGTGAACAGATGGAGAAACTGTGTTTTTGAGTCGTTGAAGGACACCAGGTTCTTCTTGCCCCAAATGGAAATAATAGTAAGGGCTGAGGCTAAGCGTTCTGCTGCCTCCAGCCAGGAATCGTTTAGTTCCTGTAGGGTGGGTCTTCTATTAAAAGAAATTTAGTAATGCAGAGTAGAATCATCGGCGTAAGAATGGATAGGACAGTTTGTTTTGGAAAGAAGATCATCAATGAACAACAGAGAGTGGGAGATAGGACAGAACCCTGCGGAGCACCACTATTAATAGGTTTAGGGGACGAAGAGTGACCGTCTACCACAGCAGAAATAGAACGGTCAGAGAGGAAACTTGAGATAAAGGTACAGAGAGAAGGATAGAAACCGTAGGAGGGTAGTTTGGAAAGCAAAGATTTGTGCCAGACCCTATCAAAAGCTTTTGATATGTCCAGCGCAATAGCAAAGGTTTCACCGAAACGGCTTAGAGAGGATGACCAAGAGTCAGTTAGGAAGGCAATGAAATCACCAGTAGAACGCCCCTTGCGGAACTCTTATTGGCCATCAGATAGAAGATCAGAAGTGGAAAGCTGCTTTTGAATCTTCCGGTTGGGGATTGAAACAAAAGCTTTAGATAGACAGGGAAGTAAAGGTATAGGACGGTAGTTTGGGGGATTGGAACGATCACCCTTCTTACACACAGGCTGTATGAAGGCATACTTCCAGCAGGGTAGATGTTGACAGGCAGAGGCGAAAGAGTTTGAGCAGGCAGGGTGTCAGCACGGAAGCAGAGTTTCTAAGGACAATAGGAGGCACTCCATCAGGTCCATAAGCCTTCTGACGATTTAGGCCAGAGAGGGCATATAAAACATCATTCTTAAAAATCTAAATAACAGGCATAAAGGAGTCAGAAGGGGGATGAGTAGGAGGAATATGCACAAAATCGTCCAGAGTTTAGTTTTTAGAGAAAGTTTGAGAGATGAGTTCAGCCTTGAGATAGATGAGACGGCGGTGCTGCCGTCAGGACTACGGAGAGGAGGGAAGAATGAAGAAGTGAAGTTGGAGGAGATGTTTTTGCCTTGATGCCAGAAGTCCCGGGAAGAATTAGAAAAGGCAGGGTTTTGGCATTTTCTGTCAATGAAGGAGTTTTTGGTAAGTCGGAGAATAGATTTGCCACGATTCCGGGCAGAAATGTAAAGATTATCGTTAGCGGGAGTTCGAAGGCTTTGGTACCTTTTATGAGCTGCCGAGAACAAGCGTGATTAAACCAAGGCTTTTTAGCATGAGGAGGTCTATCCTTAACTCAAAATCTCAACTGGAAACTTCATATCTCATCTCTTACTAAATCAGCTTCCTCGAGGCTGGACGTTCTGTACCGTCTCCGCCAGTTCTTCTCCCCTGCACAGTTGCTGTCCATATACAGGGGCCTTGTCCGCCGTCTTATGGAGTATGCATCTCATGTGTGGGGGGGCTCCACTCACAAAGCTCTTCTGGACAGAGTGGAGGCTAAGGCTCTTCGTCTCATCAGCTCTCCTCCTCATACTGATAGTCTTCTACCTCTTGAATTCCGCCGCAATGTTGCCTCTCTTTCTATCTTCTATCGATTTTTCCACGCTGACAGCTCTTCTGAACTTGCTAACTGCATGCCTCCCCCTGCACTCCGCGGCCCGCTGCACTCGACTTTCTACTCATGCTCATCCCTATACTGTCCAAACCCCTTATGCAAGAGTTAACCAGCATCTTCACTCTTTCATCCCTCACGCTGGTAAACTCTGGAACAATCTTCCTTCATCTGTATTTCCTCCTGCCTATGACTTGAACTCTTTCCAGAGGAGGGTATCAGGACACCTCTCCTCCTGTATTTGATCTTCCTTTCGGCCACCTCTTTTGTTTTACTTTAGGAGCAGCGAGTAGCGGGCTTTTTTTTTTATTATTGTTTTCTTTTTTTGTTGCCCTTGAGCTGCCTCCTTTGTTGTGAAAAAAAAAAAAAAAGTACGTGGAATGTATGCCTGCATTCCAGAGACAATCACCTCTGTAATGCGCTGGGCACACACAGGGGGGTCTCGCTCCTGGAAGCAGTAATCATTCCACGGGAAATCGGAAAAGTACATCCACAGGTCGTCCCACCGAGCTGAAGCAAAATGCCAGTAGCATCGCCTCTTCGGTGGGTCTAGAGAATGTACAGGAGCTATAGGACAGGATACATAAATAAGGTTGTGATCAGAGTAAGCAGAAGGGTTAGAAGTAAGGAAGAGGTCTAGTATTTTGGGCCTGTCTCCAAGACGGTCGGGAATACGTATATATATATATATATATATATATATATATATATATATATATATATATATATATATATATATATATATATATATATATATATATATATATATATATATATATATATATATATATATATATATATATATATATATATATATATATATATATATATATATATATATATATATATATATATATATATATATATATATATATATATATATATATGCATGTTTTGTTAAAGTCAACAGCGGTGAGAGCGTTGTTTAGCTTGCACTCTGTCTTCTCTATTTGTCTGACGATGCTGCGCTGGTTTTCGTTCAGTGTAGCAAGGTGTTGTCCGTAATCCATTTCTTCTTTCTTTCTCGAGACGTCTTTCGGTCTTCCTAGACCATCTTCAGGAGAAGTGAAGATCGTATGCGACAAAAGGCTCTCTTATTCGGACAAGGAACAAGGAAACATCTAGAAGAAGGAACAATCATCCTGCATAGAGAACCTGATAGAACACGAATAAGGATGGCCGAACAAGTCTACATACACTTCGAGAAACCATCGATGAACATTCAAATTCTCGCTGCATCAAGTCTACCGTCGCACCGCCAATCACAGCTCGCCAGGAACTAGCCCCGCCCGTTTAAGGGCGGAGCATGATGCTACTTTCGCGTCCGCACAGTCTGAATAAGAGAGCCTTTTGTCGCATACGATCTTCACTTCTCCTGAAGATGGTCTAGGAAGACCGAAAGACGTCTCGAGAAAGAAAGAAGAAATGGATTACGGACAACACCTTGCTACACTGAACGAAAACCAGCGCAGCATCGTCAGACAAATAGAGAAGACAGAGTGCAAGCTAAACAACGCTCTCACCGCTGTTGACTTTAACAAAACATGCATCTTAAATGGCCTTCTCCCAAAATATATATATATATATATATATATATATATATATATATATATATATATATATATATATATATATATATATATATATTTACGTATTCGCCTATGACGCCGGTAGGCTTTCTTGAAGAGGCCTGATGGTCGGCCCCAGCCCGTCATGGTGCAGGCATTATCATAATTTCGTTTAACGTCCGTTTTCACTCTTCCTGAGCGGTTGGACGCTTTATGGCTATCTTACATTCTACTCTGTCTTCTGCCCGATGCGCACCAAATCCCATCGATGCCAAGTCCTCCTGTATATACCTTCTCCACGTTTTCTTAGGTCTACCAACTGGACTCCTTCCTTCTATCTCTACTCTCTCCAAAACTCCCAGCACTGTATCCTCCGCTGCTCTCTTCACATGTCCAAACCATCGGAGTCTTTCCTTTCTGAGCACTGTTTCCAGGTCCTCTACTCCACATCATTTAGCTACATCTGTACTGGACACCCTATCTTCCCACCTGATCTCCGTCATATACCTTATCATTCTGCGATCACTTGCTCACAATCCCTCCATCAATCTTCAAGTTAGAACCCATGTTTGCTCCAAACAACATCACTGATTAAAACATGCTTGGTACACCCATGCTCTGGTCTTTTAGTAAACTAGCCACCTCCCTCCACTTAACCACGCTGCCGCCACTCTCGCTCTCACTGTCCTCTCCACTCCCGCCTCACAGTCCAGAACATCTCCCAAAGAACAGATATGTTCTACCTCATCCAGCTTTCCTCCATTCACCTCTAGTTCATCCCTCTCAGTTTCTTGTCATTGCTGTCTCCTTATGCAAGCTGGGCATGTAAAATTCGGCACTCCTCTCACATTTCTGAGGCCTGAGCATCTAAGGTGGCACCACTGCCAGTAACATGTGCACAAGAATTAATTTACACCTACTCCCTTCCCTCAGCATCCACATGGATATTTTCCTGATTTAATCTTCTCTCTTGCTTCTTTTCCAGTCACCATGTACTTTGTTTTTTCCATGTTAGTTTTCATATTATATATATATATATATATATATATATATATATATATATATATATATATATATATATATATATATATATATATATATATATATATATATATATATATATATATATATATATATATATATATATATATATATATATATATATATATATATATATATATATATATATATATATAAATATATATATATATATATATATATATATATATATATATATATATATATATATATATATATATATATATATGGGAGGCGGTGGCTGAGTGGATAGCGTGACGGCGCCGCGTTCAGGACGACGCGAGTTCAATCCCCGCCCGGTGCCACCAAGCTGGAATTTTTCAGCCGCCGCCGATTGGCTTGAAACCTACCCACATGCTGTCCAGACGCCCACCTATCAACCCGGACTCTAGATTCTAGGATTAAAGATGAGCTCCGGGAGGGTAGCATGAGCCATGAAGAGATGTCGGCATTATGAAAAAAAATTCCTGCGACATGACGGGTTTGAGCCGATCACCAGGCCCCTGAATAGAAGCCTACCGGATAAAAAGGGTAAGCACGTATATATATATATATATATATATATATATATATATATATATATATATATATATATATATATATATATATATATATATATATACATATATATATATATATATATATATATATATATATATATATATATATATATATATATATATATATATATATATATATATATATATATATATATATATATATATATATATATTACATCTCCGCCTATAGCGCCGGTAGGCTTTTCCTAAGGGCCAGATGGTCGGCCCAATCCCATCGTGGCGCAGGCAATCTTTTATAGTGGCGCCTGGTATATATATTTTTTTTCTTTTTACGTCGCGGCCTAATGCGCCGGTAGGCTTCTTCCCGGTGGGGCCTGATGGTCGGCCCAAGGCTTCTTCCCGGTGGGGCCTGATGGTCGGCCCAGCCCGTTCTGGCGCAGGGGAGTGTTTTTTATAGTGGTGCCATCTTGCATTGGCTCATGCTGCCCTCCCGGAGTTCATCTTTAATCCTAGAATCTAGAGTCCGGGTTGATAGGTGGTCTTCTGGACAGCATGTGGGTAGTTTTAGGCCACTCGGCGGCGGCTGAAAAATCCCAGCTTGGTGGCACCGGGCGGGGATTGAACTCGCGTCCTCCTGAACGCGGCGCCGTCACTCATTCTTGATTCACTGGACGGTTTCTTTTTGAATCCGGGTTGATGGCTGGTCTTTTGGACTGCATGGCGGTAGTATTAGGCCAATCGGCTGTGACTGAAAAATCTCAGGTGGTAGCGTGGAGATTCGAACCGACGTTGTCCATGGCGTGGTGAATGTGAGCTCAGCACGCTAATATATATATATATATATATATATATATATATATATATATATATATATATATATATATATATATATATATATATATATATATATATATATATATATATATATGTTAGTCAAACTGTGAAAATAGGCATTTCGTCAAATAACTTAAACGGTCAGTTCATGAATTGACTGAAAATTCTAGTCTTTTCGTGAAGCGACACTAATTATCTTCGGACACTGTTGTTTAAACTCTACCATAGCTTTTATATTACATCCTAATATTATTATTTATTTAGTTTAGAAGGTTGAATATTGACTGTTTATTATGTTTTCGATTGATTCAGGCAGCGTTAGAATCGCGTCGCTTGGAACTGTTTACAGACCTTCCAGTTTGACTTGTGACTGGTGTCGATACCCAGTCTTGATTGATACGCTCATCATTACTTATAATCACTTCGCTCAGCACTCTTAGTGTGAGAAGAATTGGTCCATTTCGATTTATTTCAGTACCTTGAAAGCATGTCTAAGAACATAGAGCTAAAATTTCGTGATGAGTTTTTCTTTTGGTATGAGAAGTGTCGCAAATGTATCATTCCGAAAGAGGAATATTTCCAAATGATTGAGGACATTCGTAAACCTAGTGAATTGGAGAAAACTAAGAGTCGCCTTGAATATTACCTTCTGAGTAAATGCGAGGTGCGACAGTGTGGTGATGTTGCGAAAATTTTTAAGAAACGACAAACTCCAGACGTAACACCGTATTATTATGTCTCCATTGAAGACACATTTTACGTAGTTAAGCGAGCCCGCGTTGCTAGAGGTCATGTTGGTCGAGACAGAATGATTAAACATCTCCAAGTGAAATATGCCAACATTCAGCGGGGATACAATTGAGCTGTTCGAATCATTATTCCAGGAATGCAAGAAAAAAAGAAAGCGACAAACGACAAATTGTTTTGTTGTTCTGCCTATTCTATGCATTTTTATTGTATGTGCTTTTATTATGAATAAAATTGTAATAAATCTGTAATTGTATTACCATAATTTTATACTATTGTTCCAAGTGATTTAAATTTGAACTAGTGCATTTATATTCAATGTGTGTTGTTCTTATGAATAAAATTACGCTTCACCTAGTGCAGCTCTGTGCAAAGGTCAAAAACAAAATAAAAAAGACTTTAGCCATTTCCTGAAATGCTGGGGTACAAAAAACCAGTCGTTTCATGAAAAAATAGAATATTCAGCCATTACATGTAATGACTGGCATTTTTTAAAATTTTACGAAATGACGTATTTCATAGTTTGACTGTGACACACACACACACACACACACACACACACACACACACACATATATATATATATATATATATATATATATATATATATATATATATATGTATATATATATATATATATATATATATATATATATATATATATATATATATATATATATATATATATATATATATATATATATATATATATATATATATATATATAAAGGGAGATGGTGACTGAGTGGATAGCGTGACGGCCTTCGGTGTGCAAGTGAAGGTTGTCCCTATTAGTGTAGCGGCATAGCTACATTTTTCATTGCCATTGTGCATTTAATGAAGAAAGCACAAAAATTGGCACAGTGATAGAGTAATGGTATAGGAACATTTTCAGATTTGGAACCACTCTGTAATGGATCCCGGGTCTCGAAAAAAAATTTTGGTTTCTCCACGTTATTATTTTAGACGCTCTAATACCAAAATAATGGACTATAAAAACATATTTTTATGTGCTATTGTGCAATAAAATTAATGTACTTAGTGTGTTCTTGAGATATATTAATGATCAATTCTCACCAATCCCTTGTTAGGAGTTTCCACCACAAGTTTTATAGATAATATTGATCATAATTTTAGTTCCAGCACGGCACAAGATTCCTTCAATGAACAGCTATCTTCCTTATGCAACACCCAATCTGCACAGGACAGGTCAGGGAAAGGGGTATTATGACCACTGGAGATACTACATCCGATGTTAAAACTGTTAATCAACTTCCGCAACAACACACTGAGATTAAGCCAGTCACTTCTTATGACAAGAATGCCTTCGTTCCACAGGGAATCAAACGTTCAATGCAGAGAAGCACGGGCCTGCGCACCATGCCCGTAATCAGCAAAGTGAAAACTTGGCGGTCACCCCTGCAGCTCTATTACCTCTATTCTTTCAATCAGTTCATTCGGTAGCAATGATACGCCATGCACTAGAAGTTTTCAACGCCGCAGTCAACCACTTGAATTAAGGTCAGATCCCAGTAATCCCTTTAAACCCCCTTTCCCAACCCTGGGGTCGCGACCCCAAGTGGGGTCACCAAGCGCTTTTCCTGGGGTCGCCAAGACCTCAAAATATCAAACATGGTGTTATTATGTTATAATAACACATATACAACTAAACTAGTGGGGTCGCGGTCATGTCTAGAGGTGCATGATTGGGGTCGCCTGAAAAAAAGGTTGGGAACCAGGTTTAGACCAACCATTGTTTGCGATAGCCAAACAAATTCAGTGGAATTGGCCCGAGAATTACGGCGAAGAGAAATCCGTTATAATTCTGGCGGTCTCCACATTGAAATGGCGGCTCTGAGAATAGCAGGTAGCTGGTTGCAGGGTATCGGGTGGACAAAAGGCTTGGTGCAAGTCAATATTATCAGCCCAGGAACAGCAAACTCTTACCTAAAGTCTGCTCGCGTCACACCCACCAGGGAAACCCATCATATAACAGCAGCAACCCTGAACATTGTACAGCATAAGGCTTATACCAAATACACTGGAGATGCCCAAAGTGGCAGTAATAAGCACCTAGGGTTTAATGTCTGGTGCCAGCAGAGGGCTACTTGTTGTCCCCAGTTTCAGTACTGGGCAGTCCACCTCAACCTAGAGTTAAGTATCAAACTTCTCCCTCTACATGGATGCTCTAGGTGAGCAATGTCAGTTGTTCTTCGCCTTGAATCATACTCATTATTCTAGATGGGTTCCTGTCCACCTGAAATACATGACAAGAGCTCTCGGACAAACTTCCTGATGCGGCTGCAAAGTTTCAAACTGGACGTCTCACTGCAAAAAAAGGCAGCTGGCCGGTTTTCTGCAATGGTACAAGACCATACCCATGAGCAGAACAATGCCTGCACCAAAAGGGATGGTGGTGCAGTCGGTTTGATTGAAAACCCTGCTGCCTTCGCCGGTGGATGGTAGCAGATCCAGAAATAGCCCGAATCATTGCTGAATTTGACTCAGCGCAGTCACTTGAGCAAACCAAGGCTAACTTCCACCCCCACGAGGAAACGAACAAAACGCAGTAAAATAATTTTTGCAGGATGTGGAAGAACTTACACTTGTCACTGAAGAAATAAAAAAGCCATTTGAAGAAGAAAGCACCTACGGGTTCTTCATACAAAGAAATAGTAGGTTCAGAAGCTGCGAGGCGTGTGCAAAATGTTGTCAAGCTTGGACGAGAAAAATTAAATTCATATGTAGGAGAATGTCCTGAACAAAACTCTAAGCCTATTCAATCAATCAATCAGTGAGTGCATACGCCGGGGGGCGCGTCGCCTCGCCCACCCTACGACGCCAAGCCCGGGGGCCTCTCCGGGCGAGTCTCCATGCAGGCCCTCTTCCCAACCCGAGTACCTCCCGGCAGGATCTATCGACTTGCTCAAGCCACGAACTCCGTGGGCGTCCCCTTGGCCTCCTCCACTCAGGATTGTCTCTTACAGAGACAACCCGATGAGCAGGATCAGCTTCCGGAAAACGTGCCAAGTGCCCGTATAGCCGGAGTTGGCGTTGACGGACTATGTAGGTATTATATGTCGAATCAGTCTCACGGAGTAGTCGCCGGTTTGACACAAAGTCATTCCAGCGATATCCTGTGATTCTGCGTAGACACTTATTACCAAAGGCATCAATCCGCCTCTCCAAGTCTCCATTTAGTGTCCATGTCTCACAACCACAGAGTAAGACAGGGAGCACAAGGGACGTTAAGATCCGGATCTTTTTCCTTCTGCACCGGTATCGACAACGCCATATACTCGTGTTGAGTGGGTCCATAACACCGTGGGCCAGACCAATCCGTCGTAAGACGGATGGCTAGACCCACCGTTGTAATGAACTTCGCTACCAAGATACGTGAAACTTTCTGAGATCTCAACGTCCTCGCCACACGCATGAACAGACTGCACTGTGTCATCCAGCAAGCCTCCAAACACCTGTACCTTGGTCTTGGCCCAGGAGACTTCATGTCCTAAGGGCTTCGCCTCCTCGTGCAGTGCCTCGAGAGCCATCACCAAAACCTCCAGCGACTCTGCCAGGATTACTGCATCATCAGCAAAAACGTGGTCATTGACCCTGGTATTACCAATGCATGCTCCGCAACGACTCTGGTCCACAACTCTGCCCAGTACCCAGTTCATACAGGTGTTGAAAAGCGATGGGGCAAGGACACAGCCCTGCCTCACTCCCGCATTCACGGGAAAGAAGCTGGACAAGCCCCCCCACACTTCACAGCACTCTCTGTCCCAGAATACAGGCCAGTCAGCAAACCAATAGTCCTCGCAGGAATCCCACGGAGTCGCAGAAGATCCCAGAGTGCCTCACGATGCACTGAATCAAACGCCTTCTTAAGATCGACATAGGCTGCAAGCATCCCCTTCCGAAACTATTGGTCGAGCCTATTGGTGAAACTTAAAGCTCACCAAGCTACCACTATTCAGCTCTGAAATTCAAGTCTATTACTAACAGTAGCAGAAACTAGCTTTTGCAAAAGACGTGTACTTCTCTAGTTCTACATGGCATGTCAAACACGAGAGGGTGATTTGGACGAATTCTGCAAGCATGGAACTCGGGCCCATCAACCAGCACCCTTCAGTAATGGAAAACTCCGCTTTAGCAAGGTAGACTTACTCACACCCCTTGAACAACTTGCTGACTTGACGCTATAACTGTCACCTCAATTATATCGATGAGCCTGTCCTTGTAGAAATTTTAAATCCATGAGGTAGTAGGTCATTTCAAGAATACAGCTCAACAGTCTTCATTCTTTATACTGAATCACAACTCGAATATCGATATCGACTTGACCTGGTATGGGATTGCTGCCAAAAACAGAACTGGAGCTTAAAAGAAAAAAAATAAGATGCGTCACTGCCTCTGGTCCTCTACCTAGCAACTGGCAATACTTTCTCCGCAACCTTGATAACAAAGAGGAACTATTCAGTTTCATGTCAGAACAGGTTATGTAGCTAGTTGTCAAAGAAGGTAAGCAATTGGTTATCACAAACATGAAACAAATACTCAGAGTTCCACCCCAAAAGGATACTGCCAAATTGGTACCACGCAACCACGAAGAGGCCGACACAAGGATGATGGTTCATGCAGCTGATGCCTTGGAATGTGGTGATCGTCAAATATTCATTCGTACCGTCGATTCAGATGTCATCCTTGCAGTTGCTTTTGCGGATGAACGGAGTGGGGAACTAGATGAACAATGGCTAATTCTGGCACAGGAAAGAATCGGCGTTATTTAGCATGAAATCAGATTGCAAAGGCCCTGGGACCGGGAGGTCTTCCAGCGTTTCAGGCAATAACGGGATGTGACACGGTATCTTCCCTTGCAGGTCATAGCAAAAAGGCAGCTTTTCCGCCTTCCTTAGTCTGGCTTACACTCCTAATGAGCTGCTCAGTGGTATCCTGTCTACACTGAAGAGATTCATCGTGCTGCTCAATGACCGCACGAGCACTTTTCGAGAAAATCAAGATCACTGGAGCATCTCCCACAAACACGAGCAGCTCTTGAGTAGCACATAAAGAGATGCTTATCAAGATGACCATATCTGAGATCAAACCTCGGTGGCATTTGCCATTCTCCCATCACCATGTGACTGAGGGTGGATGAAGGCAGGTGATGCTGGAACCAATCTGGTCCATACTCTCTCTGAAGTGTCAAGGTCATGCCACGTGCTCATCTTGTATGGTTGCAGAAAACAGTGCAGTGACAAGTATAGGTGTCAAGAAGCTGAACTAAAGTTCACGGGACTTAGTGGACGTGACGTTGGCCATTAACACTATCTGTAGAAAGCAGCGTTGTTGATTTTATCTTTTTATATCGTAATCCAGAATATTTGTATGTTTATTTTCAAATATAATCCTTTACTAGTCTATTTAATTACAATAAACTTTCCACAAATTATTTTTGTAATCTTGATTATGTATATTGATGCACTGGAATGAGATTTGCTACCGCAAAAGCAGAAATACACAGGTTGGCGCATCATGAACAGCTGCCCTCTTGGAATACAATATGGTGAAAACAGAGGTTGGATATCTAGTGGTTCCACTTCTAAAAATATTCACCTTTTATTACTTTAGATCTTTGCCAGAGTTGATGTTTTCATCGTCAAATGCACATATTTTTTGCTATGCCTCTGTACTATATACCCCAACGGTCTGCCAGAATCCGACTATCCAGTAGGCGTTTTGTGTTTCAGTAGCACTCATATGTATATTTAAAAACAGAATCTTGAGGGTACACTTGTCAGACATCTCAGTCAGTCAGCCACCCACACCACCACCACCACCTTAAGTCAGCCAGTCATCCACTTCAGCCAATCAGCCAGCCACACCACCACCACCACCTTAAGTTAGCCAGTCATCAACCTTAACAATCAGCCACCCACACCATCACCTTAAGGGGACTCTCTGCCTGTAAAAACCGAAAACATCAGAGATATCACTTTTTGAGAAAATATTACCAAAGACTCCTCTATCATTTCTCCATACTCTGTGAAAGTTTTAGATATCTACGGCGAAATTTTCCTTTTCAAAAAAAAGTATCAAGGGTATCTGAGTAATCCTCCCTCTTCATACCCAGTAGTCTATTGTGCGACTTTGTTTATACCATTACACACTTTATAGGCTTTTGTTTGCTTCATATTTGTGACGTTTTTCTAAATTCATATCACTGTTCCTGCTATTGCATCATTCCTGAACGAAAGCGCTTAGATTGTGGGCAGTTTCCCCCGTTGGGCATTGTCTGAGAAAACGGCTTTTTCTCAAAACGCAAGTTTTGGGTATTTGAAGAAACACTCCTCCCTTAGTTTCTAGCCTTTGATAAAAATGATGGTATCATATGAAACCTAAGGAAAAGACAAATATTGTGTCCGTAAAACATTTATGATATCTCTTTTGATAATGATCTTATATATTTTTTCTTTTCGTAACGAGGCGAAAAAAAAAATCAGGTATAATTTTTTTTTTTTCATGGAAATGATGATACATATTCCAAATGTTTTATGGACAAACTGTAGCAATATTATATGGACCAGCAGAGTCAAAGGCGTACTATCGAAATAAAGAAGGAATGTTTTATAGAATCATGACATTTTTCCGATGAAACGAAGTTGTTTTCTCAAAGACTCTTCTTCCACATTTCATGAAACTTTCATTTTTTTTTTATATTTCAATATAACAATGATAGATATAGGAAAAATGTTTGGAGGTACCGAAAAAAAAAGTTCGCGTTCGAGCGTAACAAGCGGAGGGTTCCCTTAAGTCAGCCAGCCACACCACCACCACCAGACAGTCAGTCTTCACCACCACCAACACCACCAGACAGTCAATCGCCAACGCCACCACCACCATTCGCCACCACCACCACTGGTCAGCCACCACCACCACCAGACAGTTAGTCGCCGCCACCACCAGTCAGCCACCACCACCAGTCAGTTAGTCGCAACCACCACCACTACCACCGCCACCAGTCATCCATCTGAGCTTACAAGTGATACTATTAACTTATTGAGAATGTTTTCTCTTCGTATGGATTTATCTATAATATAATACATGCTTAGGTTATCTACCCAAGTCCAGCTTCTCCGACTTGCAAAAATTGGCTATACTTGTGTTACAGTCGGGGGAGGCTCTGGCTGAGTGGATAGCGTGACGGCGCCGCGTTCAGGACGACACGAGATCGATCCCCGCCCGGTGACACCAAGCTGGGATTTTTCAGCCGCCACCGAGTGGCCTAAGATTAATCACATGCTGTCCAGAAGACCACCCATCAACCCGGACTCTAGATTCTAGGATTAAAGATGAGCTCCGAGGGGCAGCATGAGCCAATGCAAGATGGTACCACTATAAACACTTGCCTGCGCCACAACGGGCTGGGCCATACCATCAGGCCCCTCCAAAAACAAGCCTACAGGCGCCATAGGCGAAGATTTAAAAAAAAAAAGTCTACAAGTGGAGAGATAGGTACGAGCTATGTGCGACTGTCAATGACGAGCAACACTCGTGCGTAACATCTACTCATGCATTTCTTTTAGAATATTAGCAACCTTTTCAAATCAGTGCATCGTTATATAAATGACAACGTTATATACAGTTTCTATACTCTTTGCTACTACTACTACTACCACTATTACTACTAATGCTGATGCTGATGATAAGGAGCAGGAGGAGGAGTGGGGAAGGAGGAAACTACTACTGCTTCTTATCTTTTTGGGGCTTAAGAGTTAATTTCCAATCAAATATTCATAGTCTAAATCAGAAACAACTATTACGTAAGATGGACATTGTACGATTATACGGCAGTGTCCGCAGGAGTAACTTAATTCAAATTTCATGTGAAAGCGGTACAGACAGCAATTGAAATCATTCTTCAAAGATCTTCTCTTACTTTTAAAAATTTTGGGCCGTAGTAATAAAGACAGGGTGCAATCCCTATTGCCTGTTCGCTTTCAAAGTTATAAATTTGGCGCGACAGATCCTCTGGCGGCCTGAGAAACAGTGTGTCTGTGTCCAAAAACACTAGGGAGTCTTTTTCTTCGTAAGCATGGGCGAGAAAGAGTCTCTCTGTTGCACATGGACGAAACATGTTCTTCATTTGTTCCGTCCCCGGTGGGTAGAAGATCTCCTTATACTCTCCAAAGACTATTCGTTGTCTGTAGGCGATGGGCCATCTCTGCGTGATGTTCGTGATCTCGTTGAATGTCTCTAAGGAGTCAGAAACGATGTTGAATCTGAAAAAAAGAATTCATCCAGCTGATTCGGTTGATTCATGCAGAATATGATTGACTCATACATATACTTTGCGAAACGTGTGTTATTGTTTGGTGCTTTGCATCAGAGATACACGTGTAATAATAATAATAATAATAATAATAATAATAATAATAATAATAATAATAATGATAATAATAACAATGATGATGATGATGATGATGATAATAATAATAATAATAATAATAATAATAATAATAATAATAATAATAATAATAATAATAGTAATAATAAATGGTTTATTCATTTGTTGGCATCCATAAAGCTGAAAATACACAAAGTACAATGAAATTTATGTGATGAGTAGTGGGGGAAGTGGGGAAGGGTGGTTGGTGTGTGTGTGTGTGTGTGTGTGTGTGTTGGGATGGAGGGGTCATGTGATCATGGAGGTATTTATGGCCTTTACAAGTGTCGATATTGTGCTAAGCCGGTATCTGTCCGTAACGAGAATTTTGTGGTGTCTTGTGGGTCTAGTGGGGGGAGGGAGGGCGGGTGAGAGTAGGTCTCTGGCGGGGGTTGCGGAGGAGGGGCTTGCCGAATTTGGTTAGGTTTATGTGGTATCGGTCATGAAGGGTGGGCAGATTCAGCTGGGTGAGTGCGTTCTCGTAGTTTGTGTAAGAACTGCCCAGAATCTGTCTGCAAGCCCGCTTCTGCACTCTTCAGTTGGCGCTGCTGCCTTGTTGATGGAGGAAGCCCAAACAGGAGAGGCGTAGAGGAGTCTGGGAAGGATGAAGGTGGTGTTCAAGTCTTTGAGGGGCTCCCAGTGCTTTCATGCGCCTCAACATGAAAAGTTTGTAGGTAGCCGCCCTGATGATGGCGGTGACGTGCTTGCCCCAGCTTAGCTTGCTGTTCAAGGTAACTCCAAGTAGTTTGGTAGATTCAACCACCTGCAGCTGGTGAGGGCCAGCCTTCAGGGCTGGCGGTGGGATGGCAGTGGTGGAGGTGTGGAAATGCATCACCATCGTCTTGTTGGTGTTGATGGTGAAGCGGTTGTCTTGTGTCCACCTCTGCAGTCGGTCCAGAATGTGATGTAAGGGCGTGTAGTCAGAGGCTGTGTTGTTGATGGGGATGTCCACTGTAAAATCATCCACGTACTTACAGCGATGAAGGGCGTCTATCAGTGCATTGTTAATCAGAATGAGGAAATAAAGAGGCCCCATGCGCGTCCCTT
Organism: Eriocheir sinensis; assembly: GCF_024679095.1. Taxonomy (NCBI): domain Eukaryota; kingdom Metazoa; phylum Arthropoda; class Malacostraca; order Decapoda; family Varunidae; genus Eriocheir; species Eriocheir sinensis. The sequence continues at coordinate 12,340,748 of NC_066558.1, read as the reverse complement.
GTGGCACCCCTGCAGAGAGAGGCTGGAGGGTGGAGGTGCAGCCCTGATGACGTACGGCTTGGCGCCGGTGCGTCAGAAAATCAGCCAGCCAGGATTTCAGGTGGGAGGGAAGGCCGATGTTCATGGCTTTGGTGATGACACTGGTATGATCAACCAGGTCGAAGGCTTTCCGAAAGTCAATATAGGCCAGGGCAGTGGAAGTTTTCTGGTTTCCAGGTTTTTAAGAATGAAACTCAATTTCTCCACCTATCAACTCGACACAATCTTCCAAACAACTATCCCCTTTTTTTTGACAACACTCAGCTGTCACCTTCTTCAACACTAAACATCCTCGGTCTATCCTTATCTCAAAATCTTAACTGGGAACTTCACATCTCCTCTCTCATTAAATCAGCTTCCTCGAGGCTGGGCGTTCTGTATCGTCTCCGCCAGAAGAACAGACACCAGAGTTGATAGTTGGAGAAATTGAGTTTTTGAGGCATTGAAGGACACAAGGTTCCTTTTAAACCCAATCGGAAATGATAGCAAGGTCTGAGTGTAACCTCTAAACCTAAAGGGTCGCCTGTGACTCTCCTCACCCTCATCTTCATCCTCACCGTCACCACTACACTTCCCCCCGCCCATTCCCACAGTCACCTATACCATTATCAGCGAAGAATGAGTACTGTCCCCACAGACTACAACACCTGGAGGGCAGCAACACCAACAAGTTGTTAATAATAATAATAATAATAATAATAATAATAATAATAATAATAATAATAATTTTTATTATTATTATTATTATTATTATTATTATTATTATTATTATTATTATTATTATTATTTATTACCTCCTCGATTCAAATTTCCACGTGGTTGCTTCGCTGAGGCCTGAGATGCCAGTGCTTAGAGTTTTCCCACGGTCGATGTCTCGCTATTACCAGTTGATGTGTTTTGTCTTAATATGTTTGACAGTTTGAGTAATGTTTCACACTGTTCCCGTCATGACTTTCCTATATTAGTAATCTTTCGTTTTCGCTCAAACGCCGGAGGATTCCTCCCCTTCTCCCCTTCCTCCCCTTCCCCTTCACTCCGCCAGATCCTCCCTACTTTTCCTCCCTGGGTACTGCAGCTGTTATTTAAGGTCGCAACACCCTTCCTTCCTTCCCTCCTTCCTTCCCACCCCCCACTTCCTCCTCTCTCACATGACGCTGATCTCTCCTGTTCCCCCTTCCATTATATATATATATATATATATATATATATATATATATATATATATATATATATATATATATATATATATATATATATATATATATATATATATATATATATATATATATATATATATATATATATATATATATATATATATATATATATATATATATATATATATATATATATATATATATATATATATATATATATATATATATATATATATATATATATATATATCAGGAGTAGGTAGGAAGACACCTACCGAACGGGCGTGAGCTACTCCCGGTGAGGATATAAAATTATGGGAAGCGAGGAGGGTGCTGAAGCCCTTCAAAGACCCTTCCCATGTCCTCACTAACCGTTTCCCTTTTGTCTCATCAACACCAGAGAGCAGTTCAGCATGCTCTCTAAAGACAGTTCCTCTTTCTTTCTACACCACACTATATTCACACAACACACACACCTTTTGGCAAAATTCAAAATTCAAAATGGCTTACGTAAACACCGCCTCGTAGTCCCCGCCTGGGGAACACCATCTCTCCTCTTCTAAACCTCACCTACTCTTCCTCACCGAAACACAGGTTTCTGAGGCTACTGACAGCAACCTCTACTCTGTTCCCTCCTACTATCTCTATCCTAAATTTCAATCCAAAGCTGGATGTTGCGCCGACGTGCGCAACGACATCACTTGCTCTCGTGCCCACGACCTTGACTCTTCTGAATTTTCCACCATCTGGCTAAGACTTCATTGTCATTCTATTACTAAATACATCTGTGCTGTTCATCTCTCGCCTAACTCTACTAACTATATAAAATTCTTTGACTATTTGAACTCTAAAGTGGAGCACATCTTGACTCACTCTCCCTTTGCTGAAATCTCCATCTTGGGAGATTTCAATGTTCACCACCAGCTTTGGATTTCATCCTCTTTCACTGACCAACCTGGTGAACAAGCGTACAACTTTGCTCTCCTCAACGAACAAGAGCAGTTAGTTCAGCACCCTACTCGTATTCCCGACCGTCTTGGAGATAGGCCCAACATTCTAGACCTCTTCCTTACCTCTAATCCTTTTGCTTACTCTGTCAAACTGTTCTCTCCGTTGGGCTCTTCCGATCATAACCTTATTTCTGCATCCTGTCCTATCGCTCCTGTACATCCTCTGGACCCACCGAAGAGGCGATGCTTCTGGCATTTTGCTTCAGCTCGGTGGGACGACCCGAGGATGTACTTTTCCGATTTCCCGTGGAATGATTACTGCTTCCAGGAGAGAGACCCCTCTGTGTGTGCCCAGCGCATCACAGAGGTGATTGTCTCTGGAATGGAGGCATACATTCCACGTACTTTCTCTACTTCTCATGCTAAAAAGCCTTGGTTTAATCATGCTTGTTCTCGTGCTGTTAAAGATAGAGAGGCAGCTTACAAAAGGTTCTAGAGCCTTCGAACTCCCGCTAACTTTGATCTCTACATTTCAGCCCGGAATCGTGCCAAATCTATTCTCCGACTTACCAAAACTTCTTTCATTAATAGAAAATGTCAACACTTTGCTTTTTCTAATTCTTCCCGTGACTTCTGGCATCTAGCCAAAAATATCTCCTCCAATTTCACTTCTTCCTCTTTCCCTCCTCTCCTTAACCTTGACGGCAGCACTGCCGTCTCATCTGTCTCTAAAGCTGAACTCTTCGCTCAAACTTTCTGTAAGACGGTCACTGCTCTTCCCCTAAACCTATCAACAGTGGCGTTCCATATGGCTCTGTCCTATCACCCACTCTCTTCCTGTTATTCATCAATGATCTTCTTTCCATAACAAACTGTCCTGTCCACTCATACGCCGACGATTCCACTCTGCATTATTCAACTTCTTTCAATAGAAGACCCTCTCAACAGGAAGTACACGACTCCAGACTGGAGGCTGCATAACGCTTAACATCAGACCTTGATATCATTTCCGACTGGGGGAGAAGGAACCTTGTGTCCTTCAATGCCTCAAAAACTAAATTTCTCCACCTATCAACTCGACACAATCTTCCAAACACCCATCCCCTATTCTTTGACAACATTCAGCTGTCACCATCTTCAACACTAAACATCCTCGGTCTATCCTTAACTCAAAATCTCAACTGGAAACTTCATATCTCATCTCTCGCTAAATCAGCTTCCTCGAGGTTGGGTGTTCTGTATCGTCTCCGCCAGTTCTTCTCCCCCTCGCAGTTGCTATCCATATACAGGGGCATTGTCCGCCCTCGTATGGAGTATGCATCTCACGTGTGGGGAGGCTCCACTCACACAGCTCTTCTGGACAGAGTGGAGGCTAAGGCTCTTCGTCTCATCAGCTCTCCTCCTCCTACTGATAGTCTTCTACCTCTTGAATTCCGCCGCGATGTTACCTCTCTTTCTATCTTCTATCGATATTTCCACGCTGACTGCTCTTCTGAACTTGCTAACTGTATGCCTCCCCCCTTCCCGCGGCCCCGCTGCACGTGATTTTCTACTCATGCTCATCCCTATATTGTCCAAGCCCCTTATGCAAGAGTTAACCAGCATCTTCACTCTTTCATCCCTCACGCTGGTAAACTTTGGAACAATCTTCCTTCATCTGTATTTCCTCCTGCCTACGACTTGAACTCTTTCAAAAGGAGGGTATCAGGACACCTCTCCTCCCGAAATTGACCTTTCTTTCGGCCACCTCATTTGATTTTTTTTTGTGAGCAGCGAGTAGCGGGCTTTTTTTTTATTAGTTTTCTTTTTTTGTGTGCCCTTGAGCTGTCTCCTTTGTTGTAAAAAAAATATATATATATATATACATATATATATATATATATATATATATATATATATATATATATATATATATATATATATATATATATATATATATATATATATATATATATATATATATATATATATATATATATATATATATATATATATATATATATATATATATATATATATATATATATATATATATATATATATATATATATATATATATATATATATATATATATATATATATATATATATATATATATATATATATATATATAATCAAGTCACTTGATTTATATATATATATATATATATATATATATATATATATATATATATATATATATATATATATATATATATATATATATATATATATATATATATATATATATATATATATATATATATATATATATATATATATATATATATATATATATATATATATATATATATATATATATATATATATATATATATATATATATATATATATATATGTGATACATATTAAATATAGTGAGTTATTATTGCTTTTGTTTTGGGAAAATCTATTGTAAATTAAGGCAATTGTACTATTTTAAGCATGTTTCCTTTGTTTGGATAGCCAGAATAGGCACTGAAGTGTTTTTAATTTTGACTACCGCTACCGCAGTACCGCACACCGCGTACCGCACTGGGAAAGAAAAAAAATGGAACCGCACTACCGCAACCGCACTACTCCGGAGAAAGTACCGCACTACCGCAACCGCACTACTCCGGAGAAAGTACCGCACTACCGCAACCGCACTACTCCGGAGAAAGTACCGCACTACCGCAACCGCACTACTCCGGAGAAAGTACCGCACTACCGCAACCGCACTACTCCGGAGAAAGTACCGCACTACCGCAACCGCACTACTCCGGAGAAAGTACCGCACTACCGCAACCGCACTACTCCGGAGAAAGTACCGCACTACCGCAACCGCACTACTCCGGAGAAAGTACCGCACTACCGCAACCGCACTACTCCGGAGAAAGTACCGCACTACCGCAACCGCACTACTCCGGAGAAAGTACCGTACTACTGCAACCGCACTACTCCGGAGAAAGTACCGCACTACCGCAACCGCACTACTCCGGAGAAAGTACCGCACTACCGCAACCGCACTACTCCGGAGAAAGTACCGTACTACTGCAACCGCACTACTCCGGAGAAAGTACCGCACTACCGCAACCGCACTACTCCGGAGAAAGTACCGTACTACTGCAACCGCACTACTCCGGAGAAAGTACCGTACTACTGCAACCGCACTACTCCGGAGAAAGTACCGTACTACTGCAACCGCACTACTCCGGAGAAAGTACCGCACTACTGCAACCGCACTACTCCGGAGAAAGTACCGCACTACTGCAACCGCACTACTCCGGAGAAAGTACCGTACTACTGCAACCGCACTACTCCGGAGAAAGTACCGTACTACTGCAACCGCACTACTCCGGAGAAAGTACCGTACTACTGCAACCGCACTACTGATTTATCTGTACCTCGCCCACCTCTGCCATTTAACCTCTAGACAAACAGCTCGCTGTAGTTCAAAGAACTACCTGCCCTTGGTGATGTAACACGGATACATTGTCAGGTATCAAAGAATGATCCTTTACGGTACTAAACATTATTCATTTGCTGCAATATGTATCATCAACCGTTGACAAAACAATATATACACAAATAAAAAGTCCATAATCATCGATATAATATAAAAGGGCATACTTCTGTGTTTTTTTTTCGACTAAAATCCGCATGGAAATCAATACCAACAATAATAAAAAAACAGTACCTCCACCTAAACACAAAATAGCAATATCATTTAAAATACCCACCTCTACCGCAACATAAAATGGGAATATCATTTAAAATATCCACAAACGAGATTGCCACAACCTGGGATTTTTTTTAGTTACCGCCAAGTGGCCAAAGACTACCCACATGGTGTCCAGAGGACCACCTATCAACACGGATTCTAGATTCTCTAAAAGAGAGGATCATTGATGAGGCCCGGGGGAGCAGCATGAACCAAGCAAGATGGCGCCACTATAAACACTTGCCTGGACCACAACGGGCTGGAATCGATCATCAGGCACACCAAGAAGGGCTACCGATACCATAGGCAGGAAAGTAAAAGTTGTAATATATAAGCGAAAACTACCGTTGCTACCGTTTACCGTTGATGAGGTTTCAGGTCCTGCTCCGCCGCTGATGCAGCGCTCTCGAGAGCCGTCAACAATTACAACGTTAGCCTCAATAACATTCTTCAATACACTTATTCTCAAACATCGTAGTGAGTGAGTGAGTGTCTTAATTGCTTTCACGACTAATATCACAAATATCCATTGGTTCAGTTTTCATGTCTGATACTTTCGTTGTAGTATCAGAACTGAACATCCAACGATCATTTTCAACACACTGAACATTCATCACACACAATTTATCTTTGAGTACAAGCACTAATTAATAGCCATGATCGGTCATGTTACGAATTCTCTCAATTTCAGTCTGGAAAACTACACAACACTGGTCATTCGTTGAGTGGTTGATTTCAGGCTTCTTGTACCTCATACAATTTATGCATTTCTTCTCAGCCATGGTGCACTCCTGTGATTTATGATTGCCAGCGCATTTGAAACAATTTTGGGAGTCTCCATTGGTCTTGGCAGTACAGTTGGCCTCAAGCTGGCCATATCTCTGACAATGATAGCATATAATTGCATGGTATCTGTCTCTCACTGTGCATATTCCCCATTCTAATTTTAACTTGTCATGATTCTTGTGATACAGCTCTCTCACAGTTGGGGCACACCTCAGTATGTAGTGCATCGTACCGCCAGCTGCGGGCTTACTAAAAATCAGCTCAGTCTTATTCTCAACACCCTCAATTGTGTGTAAGAACTCACTGCGGTCGAAGATGGTCTCCTTTATTTTTTCCTTGGTCTCCTCTTTATGCACATTGCATATCATGATTTTTGGTTTCATCTTTTTCCAACACTCTTGGTGCTAATTTGGTCAACAGACTCCAGTTTTTGAGCAGCCTCAGCCCGTCTTTTCATCATCAAAGTTCATGACAATGTTACCTCTATTTGTGAATGTTGAATCAGTTATTTGAATGCCATTCACTGCCTGGAAGACTTCATCCTTCATGTCTGTTGCCTTCTTTTCCTGTGTAGAAGCTTTTACAGCTAAGAGATTCTTCTTGACTTTCCTGCCTCTCTTTGCCACCGCCCAACTGGATTCAGCATGCTCAGCACATTTAAGCGTGTCAACAACTGATCCCAGCTCCTCCTGCACCTTCACAGTTTTTGATTCAACGTCATCCTTAACCACAGATATTTCCTTAGATAATTCTTGCTTGAATTCATCTAATTTTTCCACAATGTTGGTAGCCAGAGATGCTTTATGGAGGCATGGGGTGCATATCCAATTTATTTTAGGTATATTACCCAGGTTGATCCCAGACAAATTAGCACACTTCACATGACACCACCTAGTGCACAAACAGCAAGCAATCCACTTCTCGCCCGTGAATTTTGCACAAATATAACACAATTCCCCCAGTCCCTTGGCCCTAACAGCGGCCATGTCGACACTTTCTGTGCGAAGCTAGGCGCAACACCGCTCAGCACCACGGTCACTCACTCACTCAACAACTTACTGGGGTGCTAATTTACAACAGGTAGTGCCCAATTCCCCCACTGTACGGGAAGTATTGTCAGTGAACTCACATTAAAGTGCGGAAGGTGAGGGCCGCGGCAGACTTGAGGAGAACAGTTATTTGTCTCAACTGTCTCTGGAAATTGTTTCCACTTCCTTCATCGCTGCTGTTACCTGAGGGAAGAAGAAATGATTGGCAAACATATCCGTGAGGTAGAAAAGCAACGAGCACCTTATGTTATTAATGGTATATGTGCTATCGGAGGCAGACCAGTAGCTAAAAAAAAGTACCCCCCCCTACCACACACACACACACACACACACACACACACACACCGCTTCAGTTGCTCAGTGGCAAGCTCTGTGCCGCCGGGCATCACAGTCTAGCAGGCGGAGGTTTGAGCTCCGCTCAGGCCCGGGATATTTTCACTAACAGAGAAACGGTTACTGGCCTCCCATGATCAAGGGGGATGGGGTGTGTGAAAGTCCAGCAGCATCCAGAGATCGATAGATGAGCCTTGCTCTAACCGGGAGGGTACTTGCTGGCGATGACGAGTCCAGCTCGTGATCAGGCCGTATAGGTAAATTAAACACACACACACACACACACACACACACACACACACCGCTCCGGTAGCTCAGTGGTAAAGCTCTGCATTGCCATGCTTCGCGCCCTGGCAAACTAAGGACACGCCCCCCCCAAAAAAAAAAAAAATAAATAAATAAATAAAAAATCCCAACACTAAAAAAAAAAAAAGTCCCAACACTGTTCTCACCAAATAGGTAGTCAAGAAGATGTTGAAAGAAAAAAACAATTTTGGTTCGAGAGGTCTCGTCTTTATGATTCTTCCTTGTAAGAATTTTATGAAGAGGAAGGAAGCAGTAAATATGAAATAGGCTGTTCCGAGGATTATCAGGGAAGGTGATGCGAGTGAACAGTGGCTAAGAGTGGTGGACAGTGGCGAGGAGTGATTCAGAAATTGGACAGCATAGATCAAAACTCGGAGAGATAGTATTGTGTGTCGAGGAGTATACTTTAAATTCTAATAGTTTTATCCCGGTTGAATGGTGGTGCGTAAAATATGAAGTAGAATGCTTGATAGAAAAAAAAGTGTAGTTTATGTGACCGTATTGTCCTGAAAAAAAAAAAAAAATAGAGAGACAGCTTATTGCAACATTTTTGAGAGGTAGTCGATAAAGGGACTTTCTAAGCTACTGTTAAGTAGAGGACACATCTGAACTTACAGGCTCTACTGTTTGGAGCAAATGACTAACATCCACAGAGAATGACCGATATGCTCAGCTTTGGAATAAGACAACTGCATTCTATTATAATCACAACACTGAGATTCGCAAGACGGAAATCAGTCCCTTGTATTTGGGTAGAATCTGTGATGGGGAAAATAACTGATGAAGACGATACAGAACACCTAACCTCGAAGAAACACATTTAGTAAGAGATAAGATTTGAAGTTTTCAGTTAAGGTGAGATCAAGAATGTGTAGTGTAGAAGGGGGCAGCTGGGTGTTGTCGAAGACTTAGGAAGGGGAAAATAACGTGAAGGCGATGCAGAACAACTTAACTCGAAGATGGATATGTAACAAGAACTGATCTGAACTTCCTGGGTAAAATTTTGTCATGTCTTGACCGATAATATTTACTGCACAAGGGTGCTGAGTGTTGTCGAATAATAAGGAATAGGTGTTTGGATAATTGTGTTGAGTTGACAACTGGAGAAATTGAGTTTTTGAGGTGTTGAGTGATACCAAACTCCTCCTGCCCCATATGGAAATGGTAGCAAGGGCAGATTTAAAGTGTTCAGTAGAATCCAACCTTATATACAGTAATTCCTGTTGTGAAGTTCAATAAGAGGTTTAGTGAGAATAGAGTCATTGGCACAGAGCCTTGGGGAACACCGCTGCTGATAGGTTTAGGGAAAGATTAGTGACCATCAACCACAACCGAGATAGAACGGCAAGATATTTTTCTTACAGCAAAAGTATTAGCTCAAAGGCAAAAAAGTAATTGAGAAACAAAAGCCCGTTGAGTATTGATTAGTGGCCAAAAGAGAAGTCACTTTCGAGTGGAGAGGTGTCTCAAAGCTCTCTCTTCTTGAAAGAGGTCAAGTCGTAGGCAAGAGAAAATACAGACGAAGGAAGATTGTTTCAGAGTGTACCAATGCAAGGGATGAAAACATTAAGATGGTGATTAACTCTTGGATAAGGGATTTGGACAGTATAGAGATGAATTTGAGCAGAAAGTCGTGTGCTTCGGGGTCATGGGAGACGGGAAGGCATGCAGTTACGTAGCAAGGTCAGAAGAGCAGTCAGCGTGAAAATATCGATAGAAGATAGAAAGAGATGAAACATTACGGCGGAACCTTAAAGATAGAAGGCAGTCAGTAAGAGGAGGGAAGTTGATGAGACGAAGAAATTTAGACTCTAACTTTGTCCAAGAGAACTGTGTGTTTGTGGAGACCCCACACACAAGAAATGCATACTCTATACGACGGCGGACACCATATATATGGATAGCATCTGGGTGGAAAAGAACTGGCGTCGACGATAGAATACGCCCTGCCTCGAGGAAGCTGATTTAATAAGAGTAGCGATTTGAGATTTCCAGTTGAGAATTTAAGTTAGTGAAAGATCGAGGATGTTTAGTGTAGAAGAAGGTGACAACTAAGTGGTGCTTGAAACACTGTCGTGTTGGCAGGTGGAGAAATTGCGTTTTTGAGGCTTTCAAGAACACGAGTTTCCTCTTGTCCCACTCAGAAATGATAGCAAGGTCTGAGGTTAAACGTTCTGCAGTCTCCAGCCTAGAATCATGTACTTTCTTTTGGTAGGGTCTTCTGGCAAATGATGGTGAGTAATGCAGAGTAGTAGTAAGAGTGGATAGGACAATTTGTTTTGGAAAGATAATCACTGTACAACGAAAAAAAAGTGGGAAATAGGATAGAGTCCTGCAGGATAATACTACTGATATACCGTATTTAAAGGAAGATCAGTCCCCGTCTACCACAGCGGAGAAAGATACAGAAAATAAGAAATTGAGGATAAAGGTACAGAGAGAGGGATATAAACCGTAGGCACATAATTTATAAAGCAAAGATTTGTGCAACTCCCAAAAGCTTTCGAAATGTCTTAGGCAACAGCAAATGTTTCATCGAAACGGCTAAGAGAGGATAACTAAGAGTGAGGTAAGAAAGCAAGACCACCAATAGAACGCCCCTTGCGGTACATATACATGGTGATTAGAAAGGTCAGAAGTTGATTGATGATTGAGAATTTTCCGATTAAGGATTGATTCAAAAGTTATAGAATGACATGAGACATGTAAAGCTATAGGACGCTTCCTAAGCACAATCTGTATGTAGATGAACGTTCAGCAGGAAGGAAAGATAGGTGTTGAAAAACAGACGAGAGGGCATATGAATTGTCATTCTTAGAGTCTGAACGAAAAGTTCAGCCTTAGAGACATATGTGACATCTGTGCTCCCATCAAGATTAAATGGAAGGGGGGGAAATGAAATAAAATAATTACAGATATTTTTGGCTAAGTGCAAGGAATCTCAGGAAAAAATCAAGAAAGCAAAGTTTTGACATTTTCTATGGATCAAAACGTTTTTGCTAAGTCTAATGATAAATTTAGCGCGATTTCGGGCAGAAATGTAAAGATCGTGATTAGCAGGAGTGCGAAGGTTCTGGTTCCTTTTGTGAGCTGCCTCTCTCTCTTTGGTAGCACGAGAACAAGCGTGATTGAACCAAGGCTTTTTAGCATAAGGAGTAGAGAAAGTACATGGAATGTGTACCTCTATTCCAGAGACAATCACCACAGTACTGTGCTTGGCACACACAGAGGGATCTCCTTCCTGGAAGCAGTAATTGTTCCACAGGAAATCGAAAAGCCCACTCTAAAGCAGAATTACTGCAGCAAGCAATGTCAGCGGGTGGTACGTGCAGTACTATGGAAAGTGGACATACTAAAGAAATGAGTAAAGACAGGTGTGTACGCGATATGAGCAGGATGTATAAACTATAATCACGCAAATCTTAGACAATGTCAGTCAGTTTCAGCTGAATAACGCGCCACCATTAACCAACCTAAAATCAAGCCAAGTTGTTCCAACGCAGATAAAGCGAGAACTTGATGCTTATGTAATTGGAAAGGTTGCTTTGGATGTATTTGTGCAAAAGCTCAATTTCGGACTAAGTTTCTCTGAGCCTTTGAAAGGCAAGGATATGAGGACATTTGCGTCTTTGAAAAAAAAAGAAAGGCCAAGTAAAACCTGAGGTCACCTGCATCACTGATGATACAGAACTTTTTCTGTTTAGTCGTCGTTGCAGCCGTCCGCAAGTATGACTTTCAAAACTTGTTCACAGATTAACTCATTCATGTCTCACTGGCAATAGCAACAACTGAAGGAGAAATCATGAGGGCAATAAAGCTGTTTTCATGCAGTAACTGAAGGAAAAAACAACACCCTTGGAGAGACTGCGTATGCCACACAAAATCTGTGCCATTTGTTTTAATGGCAGTATTCCCGTCATCTGCTCAGCATCCACCTTAGGGGAGCAAGTGAAAACTATTTTCCACTTTACAAAGAAAAATAGCAACTTCTCAGTGCATTGGTAATGAGTGTGATCGGTATAATGCTAATGAATCAGTCAAACATGAGGATCGTAGGGATCGAACTGAAGGCCGTTAAGAATTCACAGTTCAAATTCATGGGCCGTATACCCATATCCCTAAACAGTGGCAAATGTTTGTTAATCAGGCAGATAAAGAGGCTAGTCTTGCTGCATAATCTATGCTGTGGCAGTAAAAAAAAGAAACTAGTGTGCGAATGGGGACCCAAAACCTGTTCCAGACCGATAGACTCCGATGGTGGAGATGAATATGAAGTGTTAAAAGCTGTTATCTAAATATAAATCATGGTTCATTGGAAACTCTAAAATATGCATATTTCTTTTCTTCAGCGAACATCGCATAAAGGGATATATTTAGTTTCGTTGCAAGTTCCCAAGGAGGTTTTGGTAATTACATGTTATTTTTCATGTCTGTTGTGAGAGTGCTGTGTAAGTAAATAAATATTTACCTGAAATACAAGGGCGGGCCTTCCGCAATTTAAGTCCGCTAATCGCTAATACGCTAATAGCGGACTAACAAAAAAATGCGGAATAGTGTCAGCAGAAAATTTTAAAAAATAGCGGATTTGCAGTTAGCGGAATGCCAAAATTATAGTCCGCTAACACAAATAAAAAAAAAAACGCCAACAATGAAATTTCCGGAAAATTCAAGAATATTCTTGAAAGTGTGGAGAGACTTTTAGATTAGGGGGTAGGAGGAGGAGGAGGAGGACAACAATGAATACTGACTGTAATGGGGACTCTGTGTCTTGCTGTTTTAAAACTTGTTATATATAAAAATATATAAAATAAATAAATTTAAAAATTGTCAGGTAATTTTATAGGAAATTTTGTTTTTAACTACCAATAAAGGGTTAGCGGACTAAAAAATGGTTAGCGAGCTGTTGCGGACTTCATAAGTGGACCAAAAAAATATTAGCGTTAGCATTAGTGGATTTACGATGGCGGACAGGCGAAGCCGGAAAATTTGCGGATTACCGACTAGCGGAATGCCCAACAAAGTCAGCGGAATTGTGAATTGCGGACTAATAAAAAAATAGCGGGTGCCCACCTCTGTTGAAATATTATATCAGGGGTTCCCAACCTGGGGTACATGTACCCCTAGTGGTACATTTGCACTTTTCAGGGGGTACATTGGGTCCGAGAGAATAACCACTACTGTACAATACATGGTGTTGTAATCTGCAATCATATTGCACTATGTCGTTTTTTTTTTTCAATTTCCTCGTTTTAGTAAGCAAATCTATTATTCAAATTATATCATCAGTCTACACATACAGATTTCATTATAAAATAACATCAAAATATTACAATTTCATCTTTTTTTTATCCTAAAATTTTAGGGGTACACGGGAACTTATAAAAATGCCCAAGGGGTACAGAGGAACAAAAAGGTTGGGAACCCCTTATTATATACTCCTTTTTTGTAGCTTTAGGTAGGGGCAGGTCTATCTGGATGAGGAATGCAGTGTCCTCAACGTACCCGAGTTGTTTATCCCTTTTTTTTTTTCTACGTGTTAGCCTATAGCATCGGTAGGCTTTCTTGAGGGACCTGGTGGTCGGCTCAAGCCCGTCTTGGTGCAGACAAGTGTTTATAGTGGCGCCATCTATTCTTTGCTCATGCTGCCCTCGGAACTAATTCTTGATTCACTTGGACGGATTATTCAAGAGTCCAGGTTGATGAGTGGTCTTCAGGACAGCATGGCGGTGAGTAAACAATCCCAGGTGGTAGCGGGCGGATTCGAACCCGCGTTGTCCAGAACGCGGTAAATGTGGGGCAAGCACGCTAACCACTCAGCCACCGCCTACCCCTCATGCCTCTTCCTTTGGGTAACCGGGGGATTAATCCTTCCAGGGGCCCTGCGTCCATGTCCTTTGGTGAGTAGTCAGTCCAGCCCCTGATCTGGGCTGGTTGGGGGAGGGGCTTGCATCCCCTCCCCTTCTAAAAAAATTACCCTCTAAAAAGAAAACAAAAAGTAGAGGTCGGGGTTGTGGCGTGAGCCTCGACCCCGTTCCGGTTTTACTGGGAGGCCTGACAGAGTGGCAGGCTTCCACAATGCATCCACATCCGGGGAGCCTGCAGTCAGTGACGGGTGTAGGGCAAAGCCAACCGGCCCCTTTCACCTCGATAGAGGAGGGGCCCCTAGCCCCTCTTTTCTCTTTTGGGGGCGGCCGGGTTGGTGCAGAGGCTGCGCCCGCCCGCAGAACCAGACCCGGGGTTAACCCTCGGAGGGCTCTGCGTGTGGGCTCCTGGAACGTCCGGAGCCTCTCTGATGATGATCGACTGCCCTACCTATCAAATGAACTCAAAAGGCTGAGGGTGGACATAGTGGCACTCTTTGAGACGAGGAGGCCTGGCAATGGCGAGATCAGTAAGGTTGGGTACACCTTCTACTGGTCCGGCATGAGCAATGGCTTCCGTGTCAAGGGGGCAGGTATGGGTATCTCCAGCTAACTGATGCCATTTGTGGTTAAGGTTGCTCCGGTTGATGAGCGTATAATGCGAGTGAGGCTGAAGGACACACTGGGCTTTATGTCTCTTGTTGCCGTGTACGTTCCTATCGAGGTGTGTAAAACGGGAGAGGAGATGCTTTACGCCAAACTCGACTCCGTATTAGACCAGTGCCCTCCTCGGGACACACTCGTTGTCTTGGGCGACTTCAATGCAATGGCACTGACAGGGTTGGCTACGAGGTATGTGTTGGTCCCCATGGTTCTGGTACCAGGAACATCAACAGCTCCCTCCTCCTGAATTTTGCAAGATCCAGGAGGTTGAGAATTGCGGATTCCTGGTACCAGAGACCAAAGCTGCACCGCAGGACTTGGTATAGCAATGCAGGAGGGGTAGCTAAGGAGATTGACCACATCCTCGTAAGTACTCGTTAGAGGATCCTTCAAAACTACTGGGTTTACCGTAGTGCTGAGTTCTGTGCAGCTGACAACAGGCTTGTTGTTGCAGCGCTCAAGCTTCATGTCATATCAAGAAGAATCTCGAGATGCAACACTACTGTGTGTTCCATCTCAAGAGGCTGAAGGAACTGGCATGTGCTTAGGAGAATGCAGTTACAGTCTCAAATCAGTTCATTGTGCAGAGCACCCTTGAAGACCTGGAGGACCCTGTAGAACTGTGGGATATCTTCAAACGTGACACTCCTCAAGCTGCCAAAGAATGCACTGGACAGCGCCCGAGATCTAGGAATGGCTTTGTCTCGGTGGAGACGCTGGAGAATATTGCGGAGAGTCGCTCTGCTATAATTGCTGGGAATCAGGGCCAATATAGGCCTCTGTCGTGTAGGACTAGACGAGAGACAAGGAGAAGTATGTCATGGTCCTCGCTGAGGAAGTCGAGGGCCATTAACCCGTCCGCGTCAATTAGGATGAATCTGGTTTTCACTGGTGGACTACGATTGGAGCGAATTTGGCCACGGGTTTATTTTTACATTTTTCAGGTAATTAAGAGGCCAGGCGAGACTGGACACTCCTTCGTCAGCTGGATCGCGCTGGGTCAATCTCGTTAGTTGGGTGAAGTAACGAGAGGTGAACGCAC
>NC_066558.1:12312379-12322379 GCF_024679095.1 Eriocheir sinensis | reverse complement strand
GTGGCCTTTAAACAAGTGGTGGAAAATAAAGATTCTGAAGGCTTACGAAGATTAAACACCGACTTGGGCACAGAATTCTGGAATCGAAAAGTAAGAAACTATTTATGTTCCCGGGGCATTAAGCTATACAGTGTGTACTCAAGTGAGATCAAAGCAGCCTTGGCAGAGCGGGCCATTCGTACACTTAAAGCACGCATCTACAAGTTCATCACGTCTCAAAATTCTTCAAGATATATTGATCAGCTGCAAAACATGGTCAGTGCCTACAACCGCTCGCCCCATTCTGGACTGAAGAACAAACAAACTCCCATTGATATTCATAACCTAAAAACCCATCTGCAATCAAACGGCAATTCCACGCAATGTATAAAACCCGAAGCAACCAGCGTCTTCCATCACTTCTCGACTGGCAGTTGGGAAATAGTTCGCCTTGTTGGAAGTGCTCGTTCCTCTGTATTCCATAAAGGATACACGCAGCAAAATACTCACGAGCTCTTTCGCATAAAATCAATTAAACACAAGAATCGCCCAAGAACTTATCTCTTAGAAGATTTGTCTGGTGAACCAATACAGGGGATATTCTACGCGCCAGAGCTCGTCTTAAGCGCTCTGCCTGAGACATACGATATTAAAATACTGCGTTCACGAAAAAATAAAGGAAAAAAGCAGTATTTTGTATCGTGGTTGGGATACCCTGCTTCATTCAACAGCTGGATTGACGCTAATGATATTGTAGAAAATGCGTAAAAAGACATCACTCCTCAGTGCACACAAACACTTTGTCTTACTTTTGAAGAAATTAAAAGTAAAAGATAGAAACCGTGCTATTAAGCAAGCAGCTCGAGAACAATTGAACTGTATATCTGAAATATTTTCCAATTTGTTAAAGAAGCACCTCACCCTCAATAGCAAAGTTATCAAGAAATTACGTAACTATCGGGAAGACATACGTGCCATAGCTAGAAAGAAAACTCCTCTCCATAAGAAAAGACTTATATTGACATCGAGACGGGGCGGTAATATATTAGCTGCTATATTACCTATTGCCGCTTCCTTGATCGGAAAATTATTTGGATAATGCGCACGTATTATCTTGTTCCTGAGTCTACCGCTGAGCGTGTTTTAACGGGTATTAAGCCTAAATGCGCCAACTCCACGAGTCCGGGGGTCAACGGCCAATCGTGTTTCAACCCGCAGTCGACCCATCCCGATCATATGCCGGTCTCTGAACATGTGCCAGCAAGCAGCAGCGGTCCTGTCGTGTCCTCCCATGGTGCAAGACCAAGCACTCCTACAAGATTGAACCCGTCGTCTCGCTCTGTAAGAAGAAAAGCTACAAAAAAGAAAATATCGCGATCTGGTGTATACAAAACCACAAAACTACCACCCGTGGAACTTAGAGTCACAGGGATTAGGGAGATCATGATTTCCTCATATCCTGAAATAAGTAATTTTTTAACTATGTATGTTAAAAGTATCGACGTGACATAAGTCAATATGATGCTAGAACGAATAAAAGACAATCCCATCGTAAAATGGGATAGCCGAGGCAACCTATTGTCTTCTGTTCGATCCTCAATATCCTGTACATGTTGAATTTACTCTCTAATGCAAGTCAAAACCAACGATTGCTGACATTGCTGATATAAAACACATCATTGACGCCACGGGTGTATTACCTAGCGAAATAAAAAATACGCGCGTGCGGCAAGATTCAAGGATCTGGTTTCACCAAACAACCATCGTTGGCAACTTACAGATGGGACCCATATTAAATCCGCTTTTCCAATGTGCTAGTGCAGTCCTACATTGTGATTCAAGAAAGAAACAGAATCATGGACGTTGTAGATACTGAACCGCGTTGGACGCGCGACTGATACAGAGGGGGCGGCGACGTCATGGAGAGAGAAATGCCGGAGGCGAGGACGAACACGCTCGGACACGGTGGTGCCCCGAGCGGGCGTCGAAGAGTGAGCAGATGGGACGATGGTTCGCTACTCGTCCTCGCCATCAGCTGAAGCGGTACTATTCATCACTCACCAGTATACCAGAGGACACCATGTCGGACGCCTACGTGTTCAACTACAAAGACGGTTCTCCTGGCGATGACATCTACCGCAACAACAAGACCATCATCGTTTCTTCCCTCAACTGCAGTTCCTGCTACGAAAAGAGGGGGTTTACTGGACGCCTACATGGATTATACCCGCACAGTAATCTCTACCGCGAAAGAAGCCCGATCTATCAACTGAACAGGTGTCGCTGGGAAGATCGTGGTATTCCCGGTAGTCTGCATATTCGCTATCCTCCGAGTGAAAATCTCCCTTATGTGGCGTGTATCCTAACCCAGTATGCTCCTGGCCGCGAACTGGAAAATAACCCTATAAACCAAGGATATCTTCAGACGTCAAGAGATCAAAATTTCATTCGTGGGGTAAAGGAAGACAGTTATGATAACCGCCTCCGCTGGTTTAAAGAGTCCATCACAAAACTGGTAGAATGGGTGATTAAAAGCAACATTACAAGTGTCGTCTTCCCCTACAATATTGCAAGCGCTGGAATTCTTTACGTGTTGTGGAAAGCTGACTACCAACCGCATCTCCAAGAGGCTGCGGCTGAACTCCAACTGCATAATATATCGTGCGTCATCCTGGACAGATGGTGGACCTGCGATGAGCCTGAAACAAAATTAACTCTATCTGTGTCTCCCGAGCGAAACAGGAAGAGGAAACTGGTGGATACAGAGGACGATGCTGTGGCTGGCGAATGGAAAGAAAACAGGACGGTGCTTTAGTCGACGTGGATCCTGAATAACTATAGCTCCAGACAATTTCCCAATAATTATGTACATCACTAAATGTAAAATATGTCAATAAATAACAATGTAATGATGTTTAGTATGATTTACCTTCAATATGTAATTGGCATCTCGTCATGTCTACCTCTATATAATGAAATAATTATAATATTTTTGCTAGTGTCTTGCTTGCTCTAAATGGAGTCACATCATATATATGTTACCAGCATTGCGGACGGGAAATTTACCCCAATTCAGCACTAGCTTTACTAATAATATACAAACTCTAACATTAGACAAGGAAGTGGAATATGAAGTCGGTCTACTGAACGTGTTGCTTCCCCGTCGGTATTACATTGTTAAACCGGGTGAACCAGAGTGTAGTATACACCTTGAATGTGGTATAAGACCAACGCCAGATTCAGAAGCTATTGAAAGACGCACACTGTCAAAGGCTATTAATGCTAATATCTTGTATAATGACACTGGGTATTTGCTGATGTGTATTAACGGTATAATAACGACATTGATAAAGGAGATGGTCGATGGATACAACTACCATTTACTAGCGTATTTTAGAGAGGTTCTTGCATTTAGCTCCACAAATGATCATTTAACTTTGTTCTGCTACAATGGTTATCATCCACAAGTTGTATTTATTAAGGTTTCCTTTGATGCGCGACTGGCCCAGGTTCTCAGTTTGTCCCCAACTTAGGTTATGCTGTGTTTTCTTCCTTGGGTACACATGAAAAACAAAAACCCGTTCTTGTTCCGCTACATGGTCATGCCCCTCTGTTGAGAAATGGTGACGTACAGTGTGTTCTCATTTACACTGACCTTGTCAATCCCTCTAGGTATGCAGGGAAAAATGTAAATATTCTTGATGCCTTTTCGCTCTCTGGAGGTCTAACAAAAGGCGTGCATCCAACTATATATAAGTCCCTTAAATCCAAAGTAATTGATTCGATTTCTATTAAACTCACAGATCAAAAAGGTCGTCCTATGCATTTCGAAGAAGGATACCCTGTTACATGTTTACTTCATATCCGATCGCGTTGAATCTTTGAGTACATTTTGCTGTATTAATAGGAATGTTGTCCATTTGAAAAGACAGTCTCCTCGCCGCCACCATGCGGGTTACATTCATCCCTCCTTCCGTAGCAGAATATCATACCCTGTTTTCGAATGGCAAACAGATATCAACCCGAGGAGTGGTATTGATGATATAGTCACACTTTCTTATGAACCAAGCTATCACAGAGGCGGGGTTTATTCTCGGTTTTAGCTGGACTCGCTAAAGAGCTTTCCCTTTCCTAGTGAAAATGTCATTGTGCCTTCAGCTCGAACATTTGGAAACAACGTTCTAGATGATATTTCACAGGGAAGCAACTTGAGAAGCTCTATAAAAAAGCATGGAATTAATTCCTTAAAGCAAGCTGCAATGAAATTGACTAGAGGAAGCGGGAAAAAGAAAGTCAAGCGAGTCGGGAGGAAAAGGTGTTATAAAAAGGACATCTTTACCGAGTTGTAATCATTGTTGAACTAAGAGCAGTATGGCGAGCATCACCAGCGCGGTTGGTGTCGGGAACCCGCGTTCTCCCCTGGGGCAATATGCCGCCGGTGTCAGTGAATTGTTTCCCCGCCCCAACAAAATGAGATTATTGGAAACAACGATTGCCTCCCGTTATGATGCTGATGTTTTACCTACTAACCTCGGATTCAATATGAAATTATCCGATAGATATATAGAATTTCTCATTCCTGGAACACTTGGCAGTTTTATTGATTTGGGGAAATTGGTGTTGCACACCTCTTTACGCTTAACTAAGCCAGACAATACTACTCCTCTCGAAGACGTTCAACACGTTGAATTTGCAAATAATACCGCGCACAGCCTATTCAAATCAGTGCAATGTTTTTTTGGGAGATGTAGCTGTTGACAATAATGTACTTTATGGGTACACGTCATACGTTAAAATGCTGAATACTTTGTCGCCCAACAAATTGAATACAATTGGAGCCAATGCTAATATTGCCATCCCAGAGAACGGTTTTATTTCCAAAGTAACAGCAGAATACTTTGACAATGCCAGCGCGCAACACAAGACCATTATGAAGCGGGTTAAGACTCACGGTATACAACTCTGTACCCCGCTTCTTCTGGATATAAGTTCTTTAGACAGTTACTTGCTCGATGGTATTTCGATTAGACTCAGAATGGAACTATCTAGTAATGCATGGCTGCTAAATTCTCCAACTGGCGATAACATTCGTCTGCATATAGATTCAGCCAAGCTGCTTTATACGCGACTGTTTCCTTACCTAATGCACTTCATGCTTTGAACGCGTCTCTCGCCACAGGGAATCTTTTGAAATCGACATTTACCAAAACCCTCTTGAAAACCTATGTGCTAGCCAAAGACCAAACCTCAGGAACGTATGATCAACCGTGGGGTGACGTTATTCCGGAAAAACTATCGCTTATTATAACGAGCATGGAAGCTCATTCTGGCGACTATACGCTAAATCCATTGTATTTGAGCCATGGCGATATAAGTCAAATAAGCTTAAGTGTTAATGGTAGAACCATGTATAATATTCCTAGTAAATTCCCTCATGACTATGCTGAGCTCTACCATCGTACTTTGGATGCACTTGGTTTTCACAAAGACCATTTAATCGGAAAGGATATTTTCGGCAAGGGGGCAATGATTTGCACATTTGATTTGCGTGCTGAAAACTTGAATGATAATTTGCCCGTTGAAATGAATGGGGGGCTTAGACTTAGCTTGAATCTAAGCAAGGGAGAAAACGAGAACCGTCTGTTGATACTGTTTGGCGAAACAGTGGGTATAATAACAGTTAATTCTGAAAGACGGCTGCAGTGTGATGTGCGCGCTTGAAGCGGCTGTGCGATGAACAACATGGAGATTGAAAGAGGATTGAGGGGGCACATAGGAAAGCAAGCCTTGTTTTTAGGCGTGTTATTGGCAGACGAGGTAAACTCTATACCTCGATATAGAAAACCTATAGTGTGCATCGTCAATACGCTACCAAGTTATTCTAAAGAGAAATGGGACACTGGATTTGTCTCTACTATGAACCGGGCATGGCAGTGTTCCTAGATAGTTATGCTCTCGATCCAAAATTATACTCTGATCATTTCAAATATATTGATTACCCCGGGCTCAGTATGTATAAAAATGCATTTCGACTTCAAAGCACGCGAAGCGATGTGTGCGGGGCTTATGCCATGTACTTTGCCTACAATGTTTCGCACTTGGGTGTAAAACTCTTGAAAAAATATGTATGGAGTTTTCCAAGACCGAATATTCGAGGAATGATGAACACGTGATGCGATTCGCTTACAGCAAGTTTATAATGCCCGTATGTCATCAAACATTTAACACGTGTTCATAAAAAGTAAGTATTGACTTATTGATTTTTTCATAATGAATTGTATTACATTCCATGAAGCATAAGTAATTTTCTAGTTCCTTTATCGGGGGGTGGGGTGGTTGTATACCATGCTTAAATCAGAGGTCTGGCTCCACTCACAGGTCCTCACCCGTCACCGCCACTACCCCGTGCAGCCCCCGCCCCGCCCCGCCCCGTCCCGGGCCCCGAGCAATCCTGTCGCATCTTGCCGCCGCACCTCTCGCTACCGCCGCCGCCGCCGCCGCCGCCCGCCTGATTTGGCGGGCAGTCTTTTATGCATGAGCCGGATCGAAACATAAAAGCGTTTTATTCATGTTTCCACAAATCGAATAAATTTTAAGACAATTATTGTGTTTTTTTTCATCCGTTTTTGATAAAGGTCATATAAACAAGTCAAACAAACTCAATGTTTATTGGAATTTGGTCAAATTATGATTCCAGATTCATCATGTGCAATTTTATAATATCAAAGGCTCCAACATTAGTCCTATATACAGAATATATTTACATATATTTTATATTTAACATAAAAATAGCAGGCAAATTCTTACACTATAAACAGTATATACAACATTCACACCAGTCCTATCTTATAAACAACTACAATTTATTCTGAAAAGTCTGTATCTACTAGCATATATTCAAGGGGATGATGAGAGCATTTGATTTATTTCTTCCTGTTCCGCGGCTTGCATTAACATGTCATCATCCGCCTCTACCCGTTTTATCAAGGGAAAATATTGCTCGACCAGCACATCCCGTTCTCCCCACAATTCATAGGTTTCTTCTTCTAGTTCTCCCATTTCACCGATCTCTTGCCCACCCATTACCTCAGCTAGTCTCGCTTCTGTTATGCCTCTTTCATCGCCTTCCTCCAAATTTTCTTCGTTTGACAGTGTCATGATCTGGGCTACATCCTCCTCCTGCTCTTCCTCCTCTATCCCTATAGAATTATCGGGATGACCGTAAGATCGCGACTCCAAGGTGCTAATGTAGTATCTTTTGTCCTCAACTACAGATATCCCTCTCTTGGGATATTTTACTGTACTCATTCGTCCATTGCGCACTGTGAATCCCTGATAGTCAAAGGTAAATGTTTGCTTCTGGAATAGGGCGTCTTTGTATCGCTGATGAGCAATTTTCTTCTTTATGAACTTTGGAACGCCCTTAGCTGAACTCAACCGGTCACCGTCTGCCAAGAGGATGGAGTAGCATTTGGTTTTACACCTACAAATTCTGAGATGGTTCTTTCCCCACTTCAGACTTGAGAAATCCAAGCTTTCCTTTGTTGTCTGTGCTGTACAAGGAATGTGAGGGCTAAAGTTACTTGTGTCTATATAGCTTTTGAAGGGTTCCTGCGAGTACTCTGTTAATAGATCAGGAGTTTCAATTTCTGTTATTAAGGAATCAGTGTCGCAATACACTAGTTTCGCCCGATCCCCGTAATGAGCCTTCAACACATTGTAATAGAAATCATATAGTCGCAGCTTGGACAGCTCTAGGATGTAGTAGCCAATGTAGTTTGGATGATTCACCCGTGAATATTTCTTATGGCGAGTTACAACTACATGACCATCATTGAGAGGTACAACGCGTTTAAAGTAAGGACTTCGGGCCAGCTTCAAAAACTTTTCGCGGTTGGTGACAATATCTATGTCTTCACTATATTTGGCCACGTTCATCAGGAATCGACCAAAATGCTGTTTGAAATACACTTGATTGCATTTTTCTTGATAGGGCAAGTAGCACTTTGCGGGCTTCTATGTTATCCTGAATGAAGTCCGCAAGAAAGTGCTTTGCAAACGTATAAATAGCATGCACTTTTTAACAACCAGGCCTAGTCGAATAAGTAGTTTAAGGAGGGCAGAGCAAATAGCATTTTCTCCTGAGCAGCATGTGTTCCAATCAGTTTTATGGTCTTACACGGTGCTGGACGGTTTTCTTCTTCATACCATTCGCGTGTGACTGACGATATATCTCTGTTGGTGATATTGTGTCTTCTGATGATCAGTGGGAGGTCATCCGTTTTCTCAACGACTTCACGTGAGACAGCCTCAGTATCGCACAGAATGAGATATCCAAAATCGCCATCGGTTGCTTGATTGACCAAGCCCCCGCTCAAAAACGACTGCATTTCTGTCTCATCTAGTTTTCTCATATCCACACATCGCAACTTCTTTTGCATTACAGTGGGATAAAGACTGCTGAAGTCAAGATATGAAAGGAAAGTGCTTCTATCATGTTTTGGATTAAACTGAGGGTTCGTGTAGATGTTATTGGCGCGTACAAAACAACGCACAACAATTGTGTAGCCCCACGCACATTTGTTTGAATGCAATGATATATGTCTGGGCTACTAAGCACCTCTAATTCCTGCTGTGTTTTTAGCAGAAAGGAGTCATAGGCAAATCCTGGCAGGCTAACATAATTTACAATATCCAACCTCCACTGGGTTTTCAAAATACCTCTCCACTCTAGGAAGACATCACATAGAAGACCAACATCCACTTTTACATAAAGCAACAAATAGTCCTTCAGGCTCTGACACAGCTACTTTCCAAACATTCTGAGCATGTTTATAATCACTTTCGGAAAGTTCTGCTTCTTGAAGAGAATTGAAAAATTTATCTCGGGATGTAAGACGAGTCTCAGAAAGTCGTTCCATCGAATCCATATATTCATAACAAAAAACCTGCTTTCACTTTATCAATAATGTCAACGCAGGTGCTGGCACATCTTTCAACATCTGGTGTGTGCATATGGGTTCGTTCCATTACTGATGAATTGGTTCGCTAAAGCCGCGAGCGAACCAGACATAACGAGTCAATAAATCACAAGACATTTATGATGACTTCATTGTATAAGTGAACTGAACGTTTTGGTCTTAGTTAGATTTTCAAGTCAGGAATCGTTAATTCACGCATGATTAACGACATGTCGAAATTAGCATTATGTGCAATGAGTGAGCTGAAATTTGTGATTTTTCATTTGGAGGTTGCATCTATTACAATAAGCTCCAATGTAATTGTTTCCTGATTTTTCATGGTCATGATGTTTTACTCCTTTACCTTTTAAAAAACCCTGTTTGCAGAGAAGACAGTGAGTTTGCTCATTGTGACGTGTCGTATCTTCATCGGTCATGTTGATTTTATTGTAGCCTTTAGAAAATTTCAACTTTTTCCAGGCACACTGCATTGTATGAATAAAATGGTTTACAGCATTACTTCCACAATAGGATCCGCTTTGTACTGTTTCTCCGTTTCTATTCACTATAATGTAAGCATACGCTATGGCAAAGTGATGTCTCTTTACACATCCAGACACATTCGAAGAAGGCTGTACGAGAATACTCTCAAAGTCATAGAATGCTAAATAAGATGGCTCATATGCCTTAGCATGATTAATAAATTTCACAGTAGAACCCGCGGGTGGGAATCTTAGTCTTGTGATCATCGTTGGGCAAATTAGCACATGTTCAGCAAGCGTTGCCTTGTTCTCACAGGCGCACAGGCAGATATCGCAAAACATTTTTTTCCCGCGACGTTGGCAGGTAAACAGGTTCATGTATGCGTCAAAGTCTTGGATAAGAGCTAGGTGTCTGTTCCCCAACAACAGACAATGAACAACTTCTTGATCTTTGAGCCCCTTTCTGACTAGAGTTAGTTCGCCTTTTTTGTCTTCAACGTTGTCTAGACAGTAAACGCGAATACTTATGTTGTTTAATCTTTCAAGCCGACCGAGGTCTTCCCAGGATACCGGGGTTGG